>NC_139725.1:25729969-25776987 GCF_964211835.1 Anser anser | reverse complement strand
ATATGTTTAAAGTTAAGCACAAAGTTAAATGTATTTTGGGAAGAAATGAATTTACATACATGCTTAAGTGCTTTGCTGAAATAAGGCCAAAACAGTAAGTATATGTGAAGGTAACAGAATATAAGAGAAAATCCTGGCCATCCTGAAGCTGAAGCAGCATTCCTAAGGGGAGCATAACTGTACTGTATAACTCAGGGTGAAAACACAAACTGGAATGACATGTCTGGCAAATTGGAATGAGCTTTATGTAAGTGTATATATACATATAAACATACATATATATATATATATATGTGTCCTTACTGCTAACCTGACTTGAAATTTGGAGATTCATATTTTTAAGGACCTTAGTAAGAAATTATTTTAGCCAACCTTATTATTTTAAATAAACTTTTATTTACAATGGTGGCCAATGCAATATTTTTAAGTGAAAATACTCAGATATTTCAAATGTTTTAATGTGTTTTTATGAGAAAATAATAATAAATAATTGCTAGTACATTAGCAGCTAATATGACTTTTGTTAGTTCCTGTGAAGAAATGACATGAAACATAAGATACAATCAGACCAATCACTCAGCGGACACTGGGCAAAATGTTTGTTCCTAAACACAACAAAAGAAAGGCATTAGTATGAGAAAGACAAGTGCAAATGTATGCAGCATAGATGTGTTTCTGTATGATAGCATAGGACAATATTGCCTCTCTTGTGACAGTTGGCTACTCTGTAATCTATCAGTAGTGAAAAAATGTAGGGTTGGAAGGATTGTGATTCTTTTAGTCATTTTCATGTTTGTGAAATATTTGGTAATAAGAAAACCATGTAGCAGTACATGCTGGAGGCCATAGAGCAGGAAAGCAGCTTGGCAGAAAAGAAGCTGAGAGTCCTGGTGGACATAAATTTGAACATGGTGCAGCAATGTGCCCTTGTGGCAAAGACCAGTGGTATTTGGGGCTGCATTAGGAGGAGTGCTGCCAGCATGTCAAGGGAGGTGTTCCTCTCTGCTCAGTACTGGTGAGGCCACAGCTGGAGCACTGCATCCAGTTCTGGGCTCCCCAGTACAAGAGAGATATGAACATACTGGAGAGAATCCAGTACAAGGTAACAAAGATGATGAAGGGACTGTATAACCTCCTCTATGAGGAAAGGCTGAGAGAGCTGGGACTGCTCAGTGTGGAGGTGAGAAGGTTCAGAGAAGATCTTTGCAATGTCTGTTGATAAGATCTAAAGGGAGGGTGCAATGAAGAAGGAGCACCCAGGCAATAGGCACAAACTGAAACACCGGAGGGTCTGCATGAACGTCAGGAAACATTTTTTCTCTGCAAGGGTGACTGAGCACTGGAACAGGTTGCCCAGAGGAATTGAGAAGTCTCCCTCCTTGCAGATATCTTAAAGGTGTCTGGACATGGTCCTGGGAAACTGTCTCTAGTTGCCCTGATCAGGGCCTTGATCAGGGCCAACTTGTGTGGGACAAGATGACCTCCAAAAGTCCCTTCTCACTTCAACTATTCTGTAATTCTGTGATTAACTTACAGAATTAAGAATACTAGATTTCCAAATGAAAACATTCATAAGAAACAAAACCTTGAACCAATAAAGATTTTCTATGACAAAAATGAACTGCATTCATTATTTGTTGAATACTTAGTGAACTATTAATAATAAATGTAAGTGAGAAAAATGTTTAATTGCTAGTTGGAAAACTGCAAACAAGTTAGACTGGCAACATGTTAATCCTATAAAATATCTAAAGAGATGTACACATACTTTTAAAAGAATCTCTTAAGTCCCAAAGGAAGAGTACAACAGTAGTTTTATTTTGGAAAAATAAGTAAGAACTGCTTTTTCTACTTTGGAATGGAGATTTTAAAAGTCTAAAATCCACACAAAGTCCTGAATCAATTAAATTTGCTAGGTTGACTTGGTTCCACCTTCTGTAACCTGAAAATTCTTGAATGTGGCTGCAGCTCTCCTAACAGACATGGGAGTGAGATGACATCTCTGAAGGTCAACCAGAACACTTCTTGCTTAAAGTGGAATTGTTTCTGTCTGCAGTCTGGATAAATTCTTATCTACCTCTTATCTTAAATTCACTTCTGAAACTAGTCACAGTGCTGGCTTAGCGGACCCACTGGCCCAGTAGACTTAGAGAGCTTTGCACAAATTAGCAGCATTGAAGTCAGCATAAAATATAGAAGTTGTTTTCACTCAAATACGCGTAGTTAGGATGTGTTTAACAAAGAAATATAAGATCTTTCAATTGTCTGAACTTATGGAACAACAAAAAAATCATATTAGTTAGCTAAGATTTATTTATTTTATTTATTTATTTATTTATTTTTCAGTTTAATAGCTTTAGATTGCAAAACTCAAAAACAAGAGAAGAACTGGAACCAGAATTCAGCATGCTCTCTTTTAGCTTTTGGTATGAAAGATTAGTCTTTGGTTTAATTCAGCATAAAACGATAAGGAATTTTTTGATCACAAAGACATAATATATGTCATTGCCCTTAATGTATCCATTACTTTACTGAATTAAGAAAGACCATAGTCAATGGCATGTGTCAAAACGGGAGTTTTCTATCACATATTATTCTAAGTGACTTTACTACATCATATGTTCCCCACGAAATTGTAGGTGAGGAGTAGTCATGTTAGATCTCTGCTGACGTTAAAATAGAATTACAGAAAAGCTACACAATCAATGTAATGTCCTTGAAGTAAAATACAAAATATTTTATTTTATACAAATTTATTGCCATAACACACATGATAAACCTTTCATGATAAGCATTTTCTTTGGAACTTGGTGTTTAATTGTATTTAAATGTTAGTCGACACCTAATGCTAATACTGTAAGGAGAAGTTTGTTTCTGTGGAGGAGGATCAATCCTGCAGTCTGATTGTTGGTAAGGGGTGAAATTCAATTCTTCGCTGTTGACAAGAGATCAAGACAGATTTCAGACAGATTTTCTACCATGTTCTAGCACACAAAGCTTTCCTTCCTTTCTTCCTTCTTTCATTCCTTCCTTCCTTCCTTCCTGGCTATCCACAGCAATTTCTGTTACTGCTGGCAAGTTGATATCCAATTTGAAAGCTAAAATGTGAATTTTAATGGCATAAGGAGTAAAAAAAAGAAGTGAATTTAAGGCAAGGATAGTTTGATGGACTATTCTTTACTTGTAAAGTTCCTTCTAACTATCATTTATGAAGGACATCTTCACATTACCACATTCATGGTTTTGTTCTTATTTTTCTCCTTCAAAATATGAGTGCACTGTGGCCACTGTAAGGGAAAATCCTCCTAATTTTAGTGTATGTAGCTTTCCTTCTAAGCCCCTTCTTTCCTTCCACAATTTTATAGGTTAGCAGGTCTTTTTTCTATTAAGATAAACAAATTATGAGCTCAGACCTTTGTTCTAAAACAGCAGCTGCTGTGATTGGTGTGGTTTTTGCATATCAGCATCATCCTGTGTTGATGGTATTTTTTTATAATTCTTTTGGTATATGTTGATTGGGAATCTGCCCCTTGATTCCATTTCCAGGAATAATGTACAGTATCAAGTGCTTCCAGGAATGCCACAGGCAAGACAGCAGCAGGGCTAGCAACTTCTGAAGAGAACTGTATTAAGGCAATTCTCTTTCACTGGCACCATGAAACTAAAATTCAGAGAAGGACATCTAAAATAATCAAAGGATTGAGAAATGAAATCTGTAAGCAATGTTAAGAGAGATAAACATGTGTACTTTACAGAAGAGCTGGTTGAGTGGGAGGACAGGAAACATGAAAGCATTTTACATAAAACAGTGCATATAAATAGATATTCTAAAAATCTCAATTTCATTAACTATAGCTATCAACAACAGAGATAAGAGGCCAAAGCCTGCAGATCTACTCTTTTAAAATTTTTTTCAGAGTATGCAGTACAGATAAGAATGATAGCTTATACAATAGAAGATAAAAAACAAATATTTATTGTGCGTATATACATATAAAACACACACGTGTTACACACATAAAATCTTACATTTCAGATTTCCAAGACTGCATTTTTAATGTGTGATAAGCATTGAAATTAATGTATTTCTCTCACAATTGATTTACTGTTTTTCTTTTTTCTTTTTTTTTTCTTTTTTTTTAACATAAACATTTGTCTTATCATTACTGGTGGACAGTCCAAAGGTTTCCTTTTCTGTTTTGTTAATACTACCTATAGAAAAACAAACAAACAAACAAAACACGTTTTACTTAGTTAAAACTCATGCAGTGTTTTGATATGTGAATGAAACATGCATAAAAAACATTCAGTAATATTATTAATGAAAAATGAGGAAATCTGTATAACGATGGTAGGTTAATCATCCTTATGTATATTGGTAACATTTTATCTATTACATTTGGTGCAGCTTGATGCCATCTTAATATGTCAGATCATATGATCAGCAACCACATCTGAATGTATACAGTTTTTATGAAAAGAGAAAAACACTTCTCTTACACATACCATTTTGATTTGGTAAGTTAGCTTTTACTATGTTTTATAATATTCACAATTTAAATTGCAGAATAAATCTATCAGTTAAAAATTTAAACTAATTTTTAGTTTGTGTATTTTCAATGGCTTGTGAATGATTGTGATTTTTATGTTTTTTTTTTTTTTTTTTTTTTCCAACTGAGAAGGAGTTATTGGACATTATTTCTGAGTATTTCATATATCAAATTTCAGCATTGGTTGAATGCAGGTATTATAACTTATGTTTCTGTTTCAATGAAGAAAAGTTCTGTCGGCTTTAGTGAAGGCCAGAGTCTATTTCTCTGAGCATCTCCTAATGTTATCTGAAATGTAGCTATTACTTCTTATATGCACATCAATATCAACAACAAAAAAATTTCTCCTCAAATAAATATCAGATGGGTGGTCCTGTGATGTAAATGGAGTCGCTTTAGGGTTTATAAGCAACTATCAGCAAACTATATTTTATGTACTAGAATAGAAATACAAAAGAGGTATAAATACAGAATAAAGAAGTTCAGTGTTATATGTGAGTAAAACCATATAAATCACTGTAAGAATATAGATGGAATTTTTAATAGATATTTACCTGTCCTGCTTCCAATATTTTAGTTGCTATTGCCTAAAAGGATTTGAACTGTTTTGGAAAAATATCCAAATTTGGTTTCTTATGTAAATTTCTGACTGGAAGAGAATATAAAGTAGTGACAGCATTGTTTGTCAACGTCCTCCAGTGATTGTTAGCAATGCATTCTTGCACATATTGTTTCAGACAAAAAATTAGTATTTTGCATTAGCTGAAGATAATTAGGCAATAAGATACAAAAGAGAGTAGGGTTATCATGAGACAAACACACACATGGGGTGTTATGAGGCACAGCCAAGTATCTGCAATCCCTCCGGGGTATGATTATCTTGTGATAACCGCACACCCTGGAGTTGCCTTATTGCTATTATAAAATATCTTTATTATAGGAAGAAATGCACATTTTTGTGCTGAAAGAAGACAAAGGTGGCAATTTAGAATGCTGAACAGCAGTTTCAGCTGAGCTGTGTGGTTTACATAGATTAATCTATCCCATTGGAATGTTTCCTCAGCCAAAAAAATGTTCCCTAAATCCAAGCAGTCATAATCTGTAGTGATGTGCAGCTATTTGGAGTATTTGAGAAATTCCCTCCTTGGTTCTTATGCTGTTCATTTGACTGCAAGGTATGCACATAGCAATATGAAGAGATGGAGAAGTGTTAACAGGATGTTGAGCATATTGAATGTGTGATAATATTTCTAAAGTCTGGATTCTTCCACTTCACTTTTATGCAAACTATGTGTAAACTCTAGAAAGCTTCAGAGAGTTGCATAATGCCTCTAAAGCTAATTGAAAACTCTTGGGAGAGAGAAGTTACAAAGTACAAACAGTGTCAACAGAGCTTTAAAAGATGGGAAACAGGAAGTGTCTTCCAAGCAGAGTAGTAGTTTCCCTACCAGATAGAGAGGTGATGTGGCAAGCTGGATAGATAGAGACTAGCCTCTGTACAAAATTGGAGCTGTGTCAATGCCTTCAGCGGTCCAAGGTTTTTACCAAGAGAATACTTAGCATCAGTCTTACACTTACATACGCAATAGCCTGGTCCACATGAATGACCTATCTGAGTTAACATTCCTGCCACCTGTCTTTGTAAGCCATTCTCCAGGCAACCTGTTCCAGTGCCTCAACACAATCATAGTAAAGAATTTCTTCCAAATATCTAATCTAAATTTACTGTCTTAGTTTAAAGTCATTACCCTTGTCCTCCACTATCCGATAAAGAGTCCCTCTTAGGCCCTTTAGGTACTGGAAGGTTACATTTTCGTATTCCAGTGCAACAGAAGGGAACGCAGGGAGCATTGTGTTTCTGTAAGTTTGTAATATTATTGAACAAATATTAGGAAGAAATAAGCTTTGAAATAGCTTACAAATTGTGTGTTAAAATGTAATCAATATTTGTATTCATGTTTGGGCATAAAAACACACAAAGAAAGTCTTGCAGAATTTATTTCTTCTTAGAAACTTGTAGCATGGCCTTCAAAAGTGTCAGCTTTAATTTAAGATTGGTGTTTAATATGGAATATGGAGATCAATGCAATTGATTTGATTGAATAAAAAAGTCCTTGTAAGGATATATGGTGCACATTTTTAAATGCAACAAGCCCAATAATTGGTTTAAATGTAAAAATAAATTGTGTCTAGAGATATTTATCCCGGCCAGGGGTGATGCTTTATTGGTTTTTGCATTTCACTAACTGATGTGCTTTCATGTAAAATCAATATTGTGCAGTCGAATATATTTTGCTTTGTTGTATAGTAGGCTCGGTTAGCTAAAAATATAATTTTAAACATAGGATACACGACCTTTATTTTAAAGTTAACTTTTTGTGAAGAAATGAAAACAAATTTTAAAGAGACACTTTTAGCTTCCTAAATGTTCTGTAGAGTCCCTTGCATAATGTATAGATTTTTCATGTGCTTCTCCAGCATTTTAGTTTGCTAACTCTCAGCCTTTTAATTAAGTCCCTAGCCATTCCTCTGAAAGTAATTGCCATCTGTGGAATATTAGACACCATTTCAAGTCATGCATACATACCTGCTTAGCAGAGCTGTGTAAAACTAGACATCACACTTTCTACCTCTACCAAAGCTGAAAATGTATTTGCCTTCATTTTTTTTAACTTATCATAAGGAGAAAATCTATTTATCCATGTAGTCAATTTTTACATTTTCAATACAATCAAAAGGCTTTTTTTTTAGAAAAAAATACTTAGCTCATACAACTTTTATGTTTTTGGAATTGTTATGTCTTCCTCACAACCGTGGAGAGCTGGGGATCAGATCAAAAAGGGAATTTTCTGCACCTCACTTGATCTTACTTTAAAAGTTACCTAAATGATCAGGGAAACCCGCTGCCACTACAGGAAGTCTCAGCAGAGGCAGAATACTAGATGAGTTAATTCTAATGGTTACAGTTAAACAATTCAACAGGATACAGTCAATATAATTAGTTTTAAAAGGGCCATAAACATCTGACAATTTTCTTAAATTTTGTGCCTCTCTCATCATTAAGAAAAACAGATTATTTGAAAAAGATGTTAGCATCCAAAGGGGAGATTTTATTTTGAAGATTTATTTCAGTGGGCTTTCTTGATGTACCAGTTGAAGAAGCTTGTGAAGAAAAGACATTTTTGCATGTGCTATTCTAGGAAATCAGTCTTTTAATGTCATTTTTGTCATCTAAACTCCAAATTACAGTGCTCCATTCTGTTTTATTTTCCTTACTGCAGGAAGCTGAATATATGGGTAGGGTTTGTTTTTCCCCTCTTTCTCCCTCTCTCAGTGCTCTTGAGGAAGTAGGTACAATTCTGCAGTCTGCTTTGCAAGCTGTAATTATTGTAGAAATCTATGTTGTCGTGTAAAAATAAAAAAAAAAATATATTTTCTGTGCTATAAAGTTTGCATACATAAAGCTGGTATTTCTGAGTAAGTACTTCTTCCAACCCTACAATTCTGAAACACTCAAAAGGTTTGAAAAAAAAAAAAAAGAAGGAAAAGGTAATAGACAAAGAAAGTGAATGTACATACTGCTTATTGAATTCAACAGAGCAGAGAATTTTTTCTGGACTAGTGATTTCATAGACCAGTTTTACACTTTTTAGTCATGCCTTAAAACAATTGAGCACATGCCATAAACATTGAGTCACTGGAAAATGAAGACTGGTGAACCATTCACAACCCAACTGAACTAATATGTCAGAATGTTATAGCTTCAGAATGTGTGAAATGAATCCTAAACCTGCTTGCAAGTCATTTTGGTCAAGCAGTTTTTGAAAGATATTTGCACAGCGATATATATTTTTTCAAATCAAAAATTACCAGGACGTGGAATGCTGGTTTTAGAAAGACTTTGCTAAAGAAGGAGAAATGGGCCTGAATCTGTTTAAATCAAATCTTTGGCAGTATTTAAGACTACTTGGATAGGAATGCATTATTTGGCTACTTATGCAATTCAATATGGTTGAGATGTTACATGTCTGTTATTGTCATCATAGCCAAGAAGCTATTTTCACTCTTGTCTTGACTATCAGGTAACAAATAGAGGAGCTAGGTAGAAAACCTAGATTGATGAGGACAACGGTAATGAGAGAGAAAAACATTTGAATAGATGCCTTAAAAAAAAAAAGAAAAAGAAAAAGAAAAAGAAAAAGAAAAAGAAAAAAAAGAAAAAGAAAAAGAAAAAGAAAAAGAAAAAGAAAAAGAAAAAGAAAAAGAAAAAGAAAAAGAAAAAGAAAAAGAAAAAGAAAAAGAAAAAGAAAAAGAAAAAGAAAAAGAAAAAGAAAAAGAAAAGAAAGAGAAAGAGAAAGAGAAAGAGAAAGAGAAAGAAAAAGAAAAAGAAAAAAAAAGAAAAAGAAAAAGAAAAAGAAAAAGAAAAAGAAAAAGAAAAAGAAAAAGAAAAAGAAAAAGAAAAAGAAAAAGAAAAAGAAAAAGAAAAAGAAAAAGAAAAAGAAAAAGAAAAAGAAAAAGAAAAAGAAAAAGAAAAAGAAAAAGAAGAAGAAGAAGAAGAAAAAAAAAAAAGAAAAAAAAAGCATTGCAAATTACAAGACTTGTTCTTAAAACTAACCTTTTTCAAGGTGTTATAGGATAACATTCAAAGGGAAGATTTCACCAGAGAATTAAGACTCCTGGAACAAGTTCTTAAAACTAGCAAGGCAATGAAATTTGTAAGGCTCTGTGGAAAAGCTAATTACTAGGATGAAGAACAATGAACCAGTAAGGGAATTTTAAAAGTCACCTTTTGGGTGTTTTTGTTTTTCTTTATTCAGCTTCTCTTTGTTTGAGGTCCACTAAGTTATATGTTTATACAGTGCTGTCATGGTTTAACCCAGCAGCCAGCTAAGGACCACACAGACATTCACTCACTTCTCCCCACACACAGTGGGATGGGGAGAGAATTTGGGGGAAAAAAAAAAAAGGAAAAAAGTCATGGGCTGAGATAAAGATGGTTTAATAAGACAAAAATTGAAGGGATAATAGCAATAACCATAACCATAATAATAATAATAATAATAATGGCAAAAGAAAATACAAAGCAATTGAGACACAGTGCAATTGGTCACCGTCTGCTGACTGATGCCCAGCCAGACCCAGAGCAGCAGTCCACCCTCCCTGGCCCAAACCCAGTTTTATTGTTCAGCATGATGCCACATGGTATGGGACATCCCTGTGGCCATTCCGGGTCAGCTGTCCTGGTTCTGTCCTCTCCCAGCTCCTGGTACACCCCCACCCTCCTCACTGTCAGGGCGGTGTGAGAAGCTGAAAAGTCTTTGACTTGTAAGTGCAACAACTAAAATATCTGTGTATTATCAACATTTTTCTTACCCCAAATCCAAAACACAGCACCACACCAGCTACTAGGAAGACAATTAACTCTATACCATCTGAAACCAGGAGAAGTACCTATTGTAATGGGGCCTAATTGCAGAAGGGGGGGTTAAGGCAAAGGTGTAGTACAAACAATAATATCAATAATGTATCAAGTGACGACCACGCTGCATATTTTTGATATATCATAATGTCGTGATTGTAAAGGTACAAAAAAATCCTTCCAACTAAAACCCTGTTGGGGATGTTTAACTATAACAAACACCTAGTCAGAGCAAATTCCAGCAGGAAGGCAATGCCCCAGTATGGACCATCTCTTGCTCCTCCTGCACATGACACCAGCTGCTGGTACTGGCAGCCTCCACACTTCCCTCAACAACCACACTCCACAGACAACAGCTCAGGAAACATACAGTCCATTATTTGAATTTTACTCATGTTCTAACACAAAACAATGACTCTTTTAGCAATGACCTACTGGTTAACTTTGATCAAAATTTTGTGCATTCATGGAGTAAGAGGCAAGTCAGATAAAGCTAAAGGACAACAAAACTAAAGAAACACAAATAGGTCATCCTTAATGTGTTACAAAGTGTGCAGCTGATTTTTGGAGTCTAAAAAAAGCCCATGAAACAAGTGGTTTCACTACCAAAGTTGAGGCCAGGACACCACCTGAAACTATCATGACAGTATGTACTGGGTCGGGCTGGGATGTTAACTTTCCCTGCAGCAGCCCATACAGTGTTGTGCTCTGCACTCGTAGCTAAAACAGCAATGGTATCACACCAGTGTTGTGTCTGCTGCTGAGCAGTGCTGCCACAGCATCAGGACTCTCTCTAACCCCCCTAGGGGTGGGCAAAAATGTGAGAAAAGAAACATCAACAGGGCAGCTGACCTAAACCAACCAAAGGGGTATTCCATACCACATGATGTCACACTCAGCAATAAAAGGGGGAAAAAGGAGGAAGAGAGGAGGGGTGGGCTCTCGTTGTGAAAAGGTCTGTCCTCTCCCGAACACCGGCTACGTGCATTGAGGCCCTGCTTCAAGGACGTGGTCAAGCATCGCTCATTTGTGGGAAGTGGAGAGTAATTTCTTTCCTCTGCACTTCCACATAGCCTTTACTTGTTTTGTTTAGTTTTCCCTTTCCCCCTCCCTTTTCCCCTTTCCTTTTTTTTTTCCCCTTGAGTTAAATTGTTAATTGTTTAGTTAAATTGTTTAGTTAAATTGTTTAATTAATAATAATCTTTCCTTAATAATTATTTCTTTTTTTCCCCCTTTAATTAAATCATCCTTATCTCAACCCGTGAGTTGTTCTTTCCTTTACTTCTTCCCCTCCTCATCTAAGGAGGGGGAGTGAGAGTGCAGTTGTGGTGTTCAGCTGCCTAGCACGGTAAAACCACCACACAGCAAAATCCTGCATTCAACACTGCTGCCAGCCAGTGAAGTTCTTTTTTCTTATTCTTATTGGTATTCTAGAAAAGAGAGCTTTTTCAGTTAAATGTAAGTTCTTTCAGGTACTTCAGGTAGTTATATTGTATCTTGCTTTTGCAGGGGATAACTGAAAACAATAAGAGTCTTGAATTCAAATTAGAAGTACCTAGAAAAGTTGCTGACGTATCTATGTGTGAAGGAAGAAGAATTCCATTTATATTTAAAATTTATTTAAGACATATTAAAAAGAGTGGCTCCCAGTTTTAGTAGGATTTCTTCCTCTTTCTCTTTTTGTTCAGACAGTAAGAATCAAAACCTCCAAAGTCACTGAGTGGAGCACTTTGCTCCTGAAGGGAATACATTATTCAGCTCCCTTCAGAAATTCAACAAACTGCCTAGTAATGATTAGTACACCCTAATATATTTATAGATAACAATTGTAGTTCCTCTCAACATCAGAAGTTATGCTCAAGAGTGCTCTCATAAGATAGGCTTTCTGTTTCCCATGATCATCTTTGTATGTTCTTCGATTTGGCACATATCTTGAAATGTAGAATTATTAGGGTTATTTGGTACATTTTGCTGGAGAGAAGGAATAATGGCAGAAAAAAAATACTTTGTTACATGTGAGGGCGAAATGTAGGTCTGATACCTATAAATGCAAGTCATACCCCTCATTATACTGATCAGATGATTCAGGAACTGTACAGAAGTAATCTAGTCTACCTGTTTGTCCTAAAGGGGTTTTGTGATGTGATAAATATAAGATGATGGTTAGTTTTCAGAACAAACCACTGTTGTCCACTTCCCACTGTTGTCTTCTCACTTTTAATAGTAGAAAAAATAAAAATAAAATAAAAAAATCAGTCAACCATGAACTTAGCTGGAAGTATGTGACTCTAAAATGATTTTCTTGCTTTTCATGTATTTTTGTATTTTGACATGCTGGGTATATGTGTCCAGTGGATTTGCAGAATTAAAGAACTAGTTATCTTTTTAAAAGGAAATGTTAGTTTGTAACACCTAATTGATCTACCTGGCTGAGTGGGTTTGAATGATCTAGCTGATTTCTTGGTGGGGACTGTTGATCCAAAGAGGAGAGTTTCTTTTTCTTCTTGTTCTTTACTCAGGAAAACAAACAAACAATCAAACAAAACAACAACAACAACAAACACTCTTGTGTATATTCAGGTGTTAGTGGAAATATTGCTAAGAAACTTGAGAAAGACATAATACCTTGCAAATTAAGTTTTAAAATGTCAAAGCACTGTTTTCAAAGGTAATGAGCTCAATATATCCCTGCCAAAACTCTGCTGACTTCACTGGTGCTGCATCAGGGAAAAGATTAGTGCAGAGAAATGCAGAAGGACAAAGAAGTTGAAAACTAGTGGTTCTATGCCATTGAAAGAGCCTGACTTAGAATAACAATGGAGAGTGTTTTATTTCAACACAACAGCATTGGTCATATATATTGCTTGTAAAAAATAAAATATATTTTCTATTAATAAGTGCCTTAATTTTGCCTATGTTTGTAGTCTTTTTACATTGTGGTATATCCTGTTTTATAGGAAGTGCTGCTTCAGGAACTGTACATCTAAGTCTTGGCTTCTCATGTCATCAACCTGCACAGTACCTAATTAATGATTTTTCCTAATACATCTAAGACAGAAAGATTTCTATGGACTTTGATGTCTTTTTGCAGTTTCTTCAGCTGAAAGTAGAGCAAGTCAGCATTAAGTCTTAGTACTATATAATTATAAATGTCTTTTAAAGAAAACTCATTCTAAGTAAGTCTATAGATGGCAGATTTGCTGGCATGTTGGCAAAGGAATTTATATGGAAATGTTTTCTAATTACTAAGTTATTTTATATTTTATTTATATATGATTTTCAACAGTCACCATCTGTTTCTGAGTTATGTATTTAATATTCAAAACTGATCACTTCAACCATTTCGTTGTTCATAACATGCTAAGTTCCTAATTAATAAATGTAATTGACAAAGTTAATAAACAAACAGCATAGGTGACTTGACTCAAAATAGAACTGGCTTTGGTGTATTACACAATATACTGTTTGTTTCTTTAGAATAGCTGTTTTACATAAGTAACAGTATTTTTTTTAGAAAGAATGGATAGTACAGAAATGCACAACTGAACTAGTTAGAACAAATTGCCTAGAGAGGTTGTGGAGTCTCATTCTCTGGAGATATTCAAAACCTGCCTGGATGCCATCCTGTGCAATGTGCTCTAGGTGATCCTGCTCGGCAGGGGGGTTGGACTAGGTGATCTTCAGAGGTCCCTTCTCCACAACACTAAACTGCAATGTGCTGTGATGAATGTAGCTAAATGAATTGTTTCCCTACGAAAATTACAAAGAAACCCAAAACTTATTACTGTCATTGAAGCAGCAATATGAATCAAAGAATCAGATGAAAGACAAACAAACAACAACAAAAAAAAACTTAAAAAATACCACCAACAACAAAAACAAACAAACAAACAAACAAAAAAACACATTTCCTCAATACTTCTTACCTTCTTTAGCAGGGATATTTGCATTAACACTGGTTTTATTAAGAACAGTATTTTCTTGATGGACAGCCTATTGGATTAGATATCACTGCACTTGGGAGTCCTAAGACTGGTCTAAATAAACAAGTAAACCCCTGTGCCACTTTGCCAGGTCTTATTGCCTCTGCTGCTGGTTGGCCTGCCTAGCACAGGGAAGAATATTTTTCATGTTTGCTGTCTTCCCATCTGAATCACGTGCTAAGAGTTGGAAGTGGGCAGGAAAAGGTCCACGTTTCAGCCGTAAACCTTTGACGTTGTCTCCCCCACCATTTCTTCCATAGTTATTCAAAGCTGATGGCTCTACCAGTTTGAATATTATTCCTCTTGTAAGGAGGAGCCACTCAGTAATGAAAGCTGTCGATTGCTCTGTCATAGACTATTATGGTTCCCTCACTAAGGTGTCAAAATGCTACTACAAAATGAATGCTTTAATTTGCAATAAATGTTACAATCACATGGTAAATTGAAATGATAATTTAACACAGACATAACCCCAAACTGCCATTGAGTGGGCAGAATTTTCCCCCTCCTCCTTTTGTCAGCTGTCTCTTTTTTGTTATAAGGACAAACTGTATTGTAGCCAGTCACTGTTATTTACAGATTACCTGTGTCTGATACAGCAGCAAGGAAGAAGGTGGAAAACTCTTACTGAAAGGTGTCTGAGTGATTACAGCAAAGAAAATGATGGTGTTTGAATGTTGCCTCTATCAATGTCACAAATGTGACATTCATTTTCAGACCTGGAATATGCTGCAAAATAGAAACAGAAATAAATAATAATAATAAAAACCCCAGAACAACAACCTAAAAATCCTGTTAACATCCGTTCAAATTATAGGAGGCCAAATGAATACACTAATGT
Organism: Anser anser; assembly: GCF_964211835.1. Taxonomy (NCBI): domain Eukaryota; kingdom Metazoa; phylum Chordata; class Aves; order Anseriformes; family Anatidae; genus Anser; species Anser anser. The sequence continues at coordinate 25,762,194 of NC_139725.1, read as the reverse complement.
GCTTTAAAGGTATCATTATATTCATCTTGTCTGACTTCTTAGACAGAAAATTTTAGACCAAAGATTTTCATTTGGTTTTCCTGTAGCAAAAAATAACCCATAGAGTTAAATGAAAAAATATCTTTTGGGAACCCATTTTGATTGAAAGACTCCAAGTTATGACAAAAACATTGTTTTCCTTGGTAAATTTTTGCAGTAGTTAATTGTTCTGATCATCTAATATTGCATCTTATTTCCACTTTGCACTTTCCTGCCTTCCACCTTCAACCATTTGACATTATGCTTTTGTCTGCAAATTGAAATAATGTTCCAATATAAGTCCTATTTAGATAATTACAGACCATAAACGTGTTTTGTCTTCCTTTAAGTTAACTCCTGTGACTATTCCAATAAGTAAATTTCCTAATAGAACAGTTAAATGAAAAACTGAGTTGTCATCAAATACAATGAAATGAATTTAATTTCAGATTGATATTTGCAAATACACTTAACCAAGAAACAGCTCAAATCACTAGATTAGCCAGCCAGCAAGCCAAATCTTGCCTTATAATATGCAGAGTGTCTTGAAACATTAGCTTTGTTTTTCTTTTCATTGCAAATGTTTATGAGTTTGCAAATAGAGATATGCATATAAACTAAATGTTTGCATTGTTTTACTTCATGGTTTCTAATTGAAGTCTTCATATTTCCAAGACAAAATCTTTAATTAAATTATTATGCTTTTTGGTAACAGGGGTAGGCAGAACTCATAGTCATATAAAAGTCATATCTTGTATACAGTGATTTGTACAGAGGATGTCTGATCTTGGAGGCTTCCTAGAGGAAAAATCAAGTATAGTTTCCAAATGTGTTCTTTGCTTTTATCATGGATTAAATCCTCAACAAAGAAAATCCATTTCCTTTGATAAAATAAGAAGTAGAAGCAAATGTATAGGAATGTAAGATAAAGCATCTGAGACTAACTAAAATTCTAATTTCTCTTCTGTAGAATATTTTAAACAAGACACAAAGGTTTCAATGATATGATATTTAATTTCTTCATGTCTACTTTTAATAGACAGCGTTGCTCAAGATTACTGTTTATCAGCTAATAAATCTGCAAGTATGCAACTGGCCTGTTCCCATAGCTGTAAAACTTATATACGTTTATCAGCCCTGAGTCTTCTTGCCAGGTAACAAGGTCTAACTTTGCATTCCAAAGATTTCCCCTTTCATACACTGCAAGGTTCACTAATTTTTCCACCTTTTATTTATAGTAGTGTCAGTACCAGTCAACTCACCTTACAGCTGATATTTATTATGCTGAGTAATATGATGTCACTTAGCCTCTCCAAAGGGCCTTTGCTGTATCACAAAGAAAGTCAGCTCCAGTCCAATCTGTATTACTATCTGTGGGTAAGAAGAGTTCTGAGATACCTTACAGATAAGAATGTTCATGGAAAGAAGTATAACATTCATATTGAGGATATATCTGTTCCTGATATGAGCATCAGCTATGATTGGATCAGAGAGCATATACTAATACGAACACAAGCTAATGTACAAATTATGTATTAAGTATTGTTTATATAGCAGAGTGTTTTTTTTTTCCAAACATTAATACATTAAAATTTTTCTTTTGCGCTTTAATTCTTTCTAATGCTTAATAAACCAGTAACAAGCTTTTTGCAAAGACAGCAAAATTATGGCCTGTAGGTGACTATAATAGTGTGACAGGCTGGAATTTAATTTACTTTTCAGTGCTTCATTTTTAAACAATTAATTGGCACACAGCGATATCCAAATCTCTGACCAGACACGCTGCTGGCAATTGGACACCCATCTCATTGGGGAATGGAAGAGCAGGGCAGAACTATAAAGCCTGTGATATGCTTAAGACTTCTAAAGAGAAAAGTCCTCAAAGGAAGGGTAGTGCTCTTTAGGTCTGAGATTTCCCTGTATGACTATGCTCAGCAGGTATTCTTTGGATTTGATAGTCATGGTTCTATCCTGCACGTTCTACTAGGAATCCCCTCTATAGCCTCCCTAGATGCAGAGCACCAGCTGCTGATGACTGTTGCTAGCAAGCTATTCCCATGTGTTTCCTCCTCCTGCTGAGCTGTCTCCCTCCAGTCATGAAAACAGATTCACTTCTTAGTAGATATATCACATTAAATTCTGTTGCTTGGCTGAGTCATTATGTAATGTAATTGTTGTTCTTTAATAAATCAGTTTGTTTTTTCCATATATTCACATTTTAATTCAATTCCAAGCAATGCACTCTAGATTGCTGCATCAAAAATATGCATTGAACTGAAAAACTTAGAGCTACATGGTGTCTTAAATTTACAAAATCAGGAGATAAACCTATCTGTAGCAAAATAATTATCCAAGAAAAAATTGTACATGACGCAAACTTTAAAATAAGGACTGTGTGATCAGACTGCACTGAATTATAACAAAGTCAAGGTTTTTGTTTTCAGAAGTAAACCTTATATAACTGCACTTGTAATATGTGAAAAATTTAATTTTAATGTACAGCTATCAAAGGTATATATGTTCTTGCAGTTTTATATATGTAAAAAGATTTATTACAAAGTCAACTGATCATTTACACATAAGAAAACTGCAGTTTTATTCATTTGGTTGGTTTTAGCTTTGTGTGTGTGTATGTGTACAAATTATACCAAATCACAAGCAAGCATTACAGGCCAGAGAGAATAATTCAATATGAGAGCTGCCTGCTTTGTGAATAAATCAAAGGCTTCAGTTCAGATAGTAGAACTGTTGAGCCAGGCTCAAGGGAAAGAGGGCACAAGGGACAAATCATGCAATTCTGCGGTACCTCAGCTTCTCAAAAATTTCATGAATGGAAAACATTCAGTACTGCAATTGCAATTCAAAGTAACAAACAGCCTTCAATGGCTGAATGACCATGTGAAGTCATGTTTTACATCATTTACTGCCAGATGCCATTGTTCCCAGAATGTCTTTCAAGAGACAATGCATGATATTCTAGAACATGGGTGTCGCTACATGTAGGTGCAAAATTTCTTGGCTCTGGAAGAACAATTCTTTGTAACAATCAGACAGAATTTTGAATTATATAGAAGCATAAATAAAAGAAAATTAGCAAAAACGTTTATTCTCAGCTATTAGTGATTACCACTGAAAACTGCTACTTCCATGTCTGTTATTTTACAACTGTGTTCTTCTCTTAGAAAAACAAAACTTCAGCAAAAACAAGACTTTCTTTTGAATTGTGATTATATTTCATTTTATGATATTTAAAAATGTTGTTAGGGTAGAAATATGTTTTGAAGTTATTTGAATGGTAAATTACTTTTCTCTTTTCTTCAAATACATGATTTAGAGAAGTCAGTTTCATAAACAAACCATTTCCAACCAAACTGAGAGTAAACTTTAAAAAGAGCATTAACTAGGCTCTTCTGGTGGAAACAACAGATCATATAACTAATTCATTATTAGGACAGTTTTCAAATTTCTTCTCAATAAGAACTCAGCTTTTTTACTGTTTCTTGGACACGTTGAAGATGTTAGAATTGTTCAGAAGGACTTAATATGAGTCAATGGCAATTCTGAACATTCACCAAATGTCTTCATTAAATGAAATATGAGCATTCAAACAAAGGTCTGGGAATCTGGAGTGCAGCAATTTCCATGTTAACTTAGTAAAGCACTAGGTTAAAAAAAATAAATAAAAAATAAAGTAAGGATATAAGTTTACTTAATAAGTGTTTCAGGCAGATATTCATCCCTTCTATTGTCTTCTTACATTGTTGTTTTTCATGTCCTGGATAAAATTTGAGGGGAAAATCAGGATTTAATCTCCTCCTCCCTCTCTAGTTCCAAGTACCTTGTCTTTTGACCCTGGGTGTTGACATGTAACACACTCTGTTCTTTTCTTTCTTGTTTAAGATCAAAAAGGATAGAGAAATGAAGGAAACTTGGAGAGACAATTCTGGAGTGCAACTATGAAAACTGATATATTATATTCATGACCTAATACAGGTCTCTTCTATGAATAATCCTAGTACTTCTGAAATTAATTTGTATACAGAATTTTAAGACATTCTTAAGCTTAGCTCTAGCATCTTCTTGTTCTTATACTTCTGTACTATGGATTATGTCTCTCTTTCCTTAACTTTTTATAGACTTAATCTAGAAGTGCTTTAAAGTGTATCCAAAGACTACTTTACTTTGACATGTGTTTTTCATGTTTTTTTTTGTGTAATTTCCAGTGCATTTCTGATTTCTCTGATGAATACTGTGCCAAAAGCATTTTTGGAAAGAATTGTGGGTATTTGGCAGGAATCCATGTATCTTTAAAGAACTGTTATCAGAGATTAGATAGCCATGAAACACAGGTAACTTTTATTATCTTCCTTATAAATTTCCTTTGGTTGATGTTTCACTGCTTGCACATCCCTACTCCAAATGTTTATACAATATCATCTGAAATTATGGTTTCCGTTTACATTCAAGCTGCCAATCAAACATGATTCTGCAGACAACAGTAATTATCTGTGTTACCCAATTAAAAAAGAGAAGGAAATATCTTGTTGGCACTCACAGTAAGTAATACTTGACATGCAGCTTGAATTTTGAAGGATTTTGCGTTGGGGAAAAAAAATAATCTCCAAGATTTTCAATAACTAAATGAAAAGCTGAACAGTTATCACTTTTTTTTTTTTTCATGAAAACCTTGAAACTAAAACCAAAATGCTGAAAAGCTAAGAAGCTTTATCATTATGTTTTAAAATGTCTTCCTTCTTAACCATTTAGGGGAATTGTGATGAAGCAGGAACTTTTATTTGCAGAATGTTTGGGATCAAGAATACTGAGTCATTTATATCACATTCCTTGGGCACTGTTTTTCAATGGAGACGTGACAAGGGACATCGCTCTCTTGCACATCACTGTGGAACTCATGTGAATTCTTTTCCCCAACATATCTTGGTAGAGCATTTCCTACTTAGATCACTGGAAATCTCCATAAATATGTGAATGGTCTGAGGAAGAAACGCAGAAAAAAATAGAGTCATCCATATACGCATGGTATTTTAGCAATGAGTATTGCTGAAAACATCCATCATATTATCAACATAGAAGGATTTTTTAAGAAAATTAAAAATGCATCCCCTTAGTTAAGCAATATCACAACAAAACAGTGCTTTTATCTTAAATTGAGTAGTTTAAGCAAAATCATGCTGACAGTGATATCTGGCAAAAAGAAAGGGCATTTTATATCAGATCGTGCAGAACAGAATGTTGTGGAGATCCTCCTTTGTGTCCAACAGGTAGGCACTTCAGGGTCTAGTATGCCCAATGGGAGCCACTTAAGCATCAGTGACTTATTTGAAGATATATGTTTGTACCCTTTACACATTACCTTTATTTTAAGCATTATTACAGTGTACTCTCTTGGATTTACCCAATTATTTCTTTTTATCTTGGAGTTTACACTAAGATGTTCTTAGGATCATTTAAATATAGCAGGATTCTTAATTATGTTTCTTACTTTTAATAGTTTTACAGTATATATAGGTTGCACAGAGGTAAAACCAGTTTATTATTGTTGTTGGTGATGATGTTTTTTCATTTGTTTGTTTGCTTGCTTGTTTGCTTGCTTTTCCTGTTAAGTAATAATTTCTAATGTAGTGTTTAAATTAGGGATACACTTACCAGAAGATTCTTAGAAAAGCTTAACTGGGTTGCCTAAGCATGTCAGTGTAGACAATGTAGAATGCATTTGAGCCCTGCAGAGGAGCAAAGTGGTCTTATTGCTACAAAGCTACAAAAACATTTTGGTGTTCAGTGAGATATTCACATAGAACTTTAGAGCACTTTATATAACATGCTTTACATTCACACCTTTCAGCTATTTTGGTTTAATTTTCCCAACTTCCTCAGGTTGACATGCCCTAAATCTATGCATATCTGTGTAAGGTGTAAGGTTGTTGTTGTTGGTTTTACAATGTGCTTTGACAAACCATGAAGAAAGGAAAGCTTCCTTAACAAATTCTTTAAAATTCCTATCTAAAAATCAGGTTTAAAACAAGAATCTAAACCTAACCTGATATTTTGTTTTTCATACTATTTCCTTACTAGAAGTAGCTTTATTCTTTGTCATAACTGTTATAGTTTGGAGCAAGATCAGATTCTTTTTCAAAGTAAAAACTACTGCAATGTTTAACTCATTACCTGGACAATGCACTAGTAATTCCATTGGATCCCTTTTGACATTAAAATGGATTTGCACTGAAGGGCAAACACCACCTCCTTATGCATCCAGACTGCATTACAATCTAATCCATCACATTATACGTTTATAGGCATCTACCATTGCTGTATTGCTATAACACGCAGTCAAAACAACAACAACAACAACAAACTCCATATGAAAAGCTGGTTTATATTTCATGCATTTCTACTTACAAAGTGTCTGGTTAGATGAGCATGAGCTTCTGTGAAAGAAATCCTTTTGGAACATGAATATATAAGAAGCTATGAAAATGACATGAACTCCAGTTTCTGTATTACCTTTTCTGTATTCCTTGCTGCTAGGTGAGTTTTAGACTCAGGCAATCTGCAAATATCATTAAAAAGTTTTCTAGCATTGCACATTGGTAAATAAAAACAATACCTATGCACGTGGAAAAAAAAAAGTACATAGCTCATTTGCCAGCTAAGGACAATGATGGCTCAGTGGGCAATAAAGCATCTGCTGTGAACTTACTGTACATATGAAAGTTATTCATCCTGGGGTATGTTTTCAAAATGTGAATAGCTGCATACCTACAGCCTTGATTATTCATTTATGGTAGTTCTATGAGTACACACCATTTATGCTTTAGAAAATTGTCCCCTAATTTTCTGTCATAAAAATCTGCTTTACTTCCTTATTTGATTGTTTATTTACTAATACGAAAAGCAACAGCTTATATGTTGAAGTACTTCCCACTGAGAGAAAATTATCCTTCACTTTCTTAGCCTTTGCAGCTGATTTTGCAGCAATATTTTCCATTTGCTGTAATTAGATTTAATATCTCTTCACATGAAATGTAATTGAAAAGATAAGGACTTTCACCATAATAGAGATAACTATTGTGTTAAAAATAAATACATAAAAAATGAAATCACATATTTATATAGGACTTTTTTAAAGACAATGTGCTATAACGTGATATAGATATATAAAATAATATATTCTAGTTTTAGATGTGATACTTGTGAAAAATCATGCTAGATAATATCATGAAAAAGTAAATGATATGCAGTGTTCTATTTCAGGGTGCTATAGAAGCATTGTTTATTTTTCCATTTAATGGAAGACTTAACACTGCATTAATATGGACAACATTCCCAACACTTAGGTCATTCAGAGAAAAGAGAAAACTCCAGTTGCTGAAACACATAAGAAAATTTCCACAGGGGAAGAAGTTACTTTTCGATTTTCTGCTGATCTCTCTTCCTTTTTTTTTTCATCCTCAGAAAGGCAAGAGATTTAGATCACAAATCCAGATGGGGTCAACAGACATATAGAAGAGCACAGAGGAAGTTCTTGTGCAGGCATGCTGCCCCTGTGCCTTTTTTAGGTTGCCAATCTCCCAGCTCTGTTGTATTAACATTGTCACTGATATGATTAGAAAGCTTGAGCAACATAAAAATATAGATGGATAGATTAGGTTTTTGCCCACTCCTGGTTTTACAGAGTAGAGTTATGGAAGAGACTAGCCAGTTCTTCGCTTTCCCCTTCCCATGTGGCTGAACTGTGCTCTCATGGGAGCAGGGAGGCCACAGAGCCAGCACATCTCTACAGAGACAGTTTCCATCTTTCATTGTGATCACTATGGGAAAGGATATTGCAAATTTCAGGATAGATAAATTCCAAGCGAATTGCTAATTATAAATTAATGATAAAGGCATAGTAAGGAAGCAAGATAAAAACTCATAACACCAGTAAATATTATAAAGAGAAGTTAATAGTTTCTAAATTGTATATATGCACACTTCTAGTTTTCAGATCTCTCAGATATGTCTAACATCTCAGAGACTCATCATATGCCTGCCATTTTAGTCATTAGATTTTGGGACTAGCTTTTATATTATTAAAGACATTCAAAATCACATTTTTAGCATGGTCCAGAAGTTATTCACTCTGGCTGGGTTAGAGTAGGTTTTCTGCATAGCAGTGCAATCAACACGTCACATTCTTATTGGAACACTTTATCAGGTATTTGGGGAGATTTTTACAGGTATTTGAGGACAGAATATGTTTGAACACTTGGAGAAACACAAGTTGTATAAATTTAGTCAAAACCTCTACTTAAAAAATGCAGAAATGCCTGCTATTTGCTTTTAAAAAAATGTTTTTTGGTCTGACAAAAATTAGGATGTAGGCTTCACATATTTCTGAAATTCAGAAATTATTTTCCCCAGAGAGATCTAATGATGCTGAAATACCAAGCTCATCTTACCTGTCTCTGTATCATTTAATACTAAAAAGCAGAAATCTTAAAGGAGAAGATGTATCTGGAACAATAATACATGACTTAGGCCCATTGCTGTCAGAACAAAATGAGTAACAATATGTTCATTTAGTTCATTAGAGTATGACCGTGCCTAAACTTTGTATTTACTGGCACAGATTTTCTGCAGCTGGAAAAGCAGGTGAGGCTTTTTGCAGACAGGGAAGTGGGAGGTTAAAATGACTTCAATTTTTCTGTTAGTCCCAGTCTTTGTCTCCCAACTTCCCATGCTTTGTCTCCCAACTCTTCAAGCACTTTCAAACTCCCTACCTGCTTCCAAGGCTAACAGCTCCTCTCAGTCTACTCCACACCACTGTCCTGTCTCTGCAACTGGATGTGACGTGAAAAGGCATGAAGCTTGCTATCCCTTTCCAATGGACAATCAGAGGCAGTGCTAAAGTGCCAATGAAACACATTGTCACCCCCACACATTTTGGTTTGTTGTTGCCCCACACAGGAACACACAAAGGGGTGTCTGTACATTGGATATTATTATATTGAATTACACCAATATTGTGCTTTGCTTTAATTTGGTGTGGCTCTTGTGGTGGAAATTGCCAATGAAATTAAGTAAAGCTGCTATTTGCACCCCAAAAAGGATGCATATCTTCCTTGAAATGAGATTTCCTCAGTGTGGGCTGTTTGTGATAGGAATATATGTCAATCCAGTCCTGAGCTGATGGCTCAAATATAAATTTTTGTTTGCTTAGTTCTTATTTTCTCTGCAAATCCAGATCTAGAAACTGTCTCACTTACTCCTTAAATCCAGTGCTTCTTCCAGTTTAGCTGGAAAACCCAAATATAGCTTCATAAAAATCCCATTCTAATCACTGTATGATGATCTCCACCCCACACTCATTTTTTATTTTTTATTTTTTTCAGGGATTACTATTGGGCACAGTGAAGCATAGCAAGGGATGATAAAGGGGGAGTGTGGAATACGTAATATAATGTTGTTTGAAAATAAGGAAAAAACTTGTGAAACACACAAGTTTTGGGCAAAAGGGAATGTAACTGGGAAAATCTAACATGGGAACAAAACAATCACAATTATTTTTTATCTTTGTTTGGAACAAAAAATAGTATACATACAACAACTGAAGTAATAAAGTAAGTTGTAATGAATATACCCTGTCAAAGTGTTGCAAAATGTTGAGTTTCTGTAACCAAGAAGCCAATATCATCCAGTGCATATTTGTTTTACTTCATGTCATGTAACCCAGCATAACTTGATGGTAGATTTAAAACAAACAAACAAACAAAAACCACCAGCAACAACTAAACAATCAAAAAAAGAGCTTGGTTTTGAGTAGATGGCTTCAGTAAGAAATAGCAGAAGGTTATAATTTTAAGCATGTGACATTACTGAGTAGACAGTAGGGAAAGAATTTGCAGGGACTGTGTATATATAGCTTCAAATGTATATCTTGGAACATACTAGAAAGGTAGAAAATTGTACAGGGCAAAAGGAATTCTGTTCAGCTCAGCCAGCCAAAATACAACAGACTGAACAGGAAAGCACTGAGATTTTTTAGATGCATAATGTTCTTACAAATGGCCCATGCTGTGCTAATAAAACTATTGTGACTGGGAGCTTTTGCAGTGGAAGCTGACAGATGAAGCAGAGTTAAGTACTTTTTCAGACAAGCTACTACAGTAAATCATTAAAACACACAAACAATCATCCTTCATCAGCCTGCGATTTGTTTTATAGCAATTGCAAATCGAAAACAATGTAAACAAACAAATCGACAACTAATGAACATTCCCCCACTGCTCACTGTAAATAGATCTACAACTTTAGAAGAACACTTTATCCAACACATTGTCAACTCATTGTAAACACATCTACAACTCATAAACAACTCATTACCCAGTATGTTGTCACCTCATTGCAATTAAAGTTGAATGCTAACTGTACTGGATTTCCCTGAACTGAATCAATTCAGAAGCCTGGAAGAAAATGTCTAGATGTATTAGTCCAATAAGTTTCAGGACTTTTAAGAATATCTTTTCAATGTAATTGGAGTTTTTCTTGCAATTTTTAACGTGAAAATTGAACTAAATTGCATCACTTCTTATTCTAGCTCATATCTATCTAAGATTATTTAGTTAGACTTCCCATTTACATATTACAGTTTCTATGGAAATTTTTAAAATGAGAAAAGAATTCCCCAAATGTTTGTAAAACAAGTTTTCTTGGAATTGGTTTGCTTGAACTACATTCAACAGTCTGCTTATTTAATTATTTATCTATTTTCTATGCCACTTGAAATTTCTACCTTATTTCTAAGGCATGGTAGGTGCTAATTTGGATGTGATTACTTATGTGTGACCTCAACTACTAAAAACAGATTTTTCTATTGAAAAATACATTTACTGAGGGTGGCGTGGGGATGGGGTGGGGGGAGTACACGAAAATAACATTCCTAGGTCTTTTCCTACCTCATATTTATATTGTAGATTTTACACTAATTCCACTGTAAAACCTATTTCTTCTTCTGTTTACAATAGGAATACTGAAATCTTTTCATCCAGGTTACACATTATATCCAGCAATATAATTTCAATTACTGAATTTAAGACATTATTATAATGTAATATTTCTGTATGGGATATACATCTGAAGATTATTCCTGGGACTTCTGAATTTAAGAACAAACTTCATATGCATTAGACTGCTGTTTAGGGCACAGTTTATGAGAACCGGAAGTATCTGCCATGGGTTTTGTGAACTCTTCTGCTGGGCTGTATGTACACAATCTGTTTCTTCAAAAAAAAAAAAAAAAGTAAATCCTTTTGGGCCAAGGACTGTCTTCCTCCTCCATGTTTATATCATGCTTAGTACACAATACCCCCATGATCTGCAGGGCTCCGGTTCTACAGATATTAATGAATGCATGTAATGGGCAAATTCATTCAGTAAGAGAGCACTGCGTGATTATCATCACTTTTTGAGACTCAATTTTTGGAGTTTCTCATATTCAAGATTGCTACTGAGCTTCTCAATTCAATTTAGAATCACAGTTTTCGGTTATGTGATGTAGAGAACCTGGCTTACAAACCTGTCTCCACAACAGAATCATATTCTTAATCTTCTCCCTCATTTCACATATAAGATTTTTAAAAGTGTCATTTCACAGAATAGCATTATCTTTTATGTTAGACTGCTCAAGAACTCTCTTTTATAGATGCATTGCTCTCATGTCACCTTGGCATCCAAGTATCTTGCAATACATAAATCGTTTGATGAGTGTCACCATAATCGAATTAAACAGATATGGTTGATAAGCAGAAAAGGTACTCTACATACAGAGTATGGTATTCATCCCTGTCCTTTTTTCAGCAATGTTTTAGAGAATAAGAAGCTTCAGTCACCTTTGGAAAAAGATACAATACAGGGTCTTCATGCCCAATGAAAACCAACAGTTTGTTTTACTTATACCTAAATGAGGTAGGAATGAATGTAGAGTGGCTGAGGTAAAATTCAGGAAATTTGACAATAATTTGGATGGTCAAAACTAACTTATTCTTTATATTTATGATAGATATGTACTCATCTTTTAACAAAGTGAACTATTGCAGAATTTCCAGGATAACACTGAGAGCTGAAAAGGCCTTTTCCATGACTTTTTGTCTGTCTTTATTCCCTACTCAGATGCAAACTGTGTTAAGGTAAACATGTATCTTTCTCTTCCTATTTTGGCCTAATACAGGCCTTATGAATTCTTAAAGTTATTTATTAAATATGAATAGTAAAGGTGATAAAATATGCAACTCTGAAAAGGTAAAATATATATATATATGGGGTATTTAATAAGTATTTCTGTTTAAATTTGGAAAAATGCTTTATGTCATATTGGCATCTCACTAAGCTAACTTAAGCATTGTTTATTACAACCTTCATGAGACTGAACCCTGTCCTCTTTAGGACATTTGATGACTATAGCCTGCTGGCAAAATAGAAAGAAATATACATTTGTTTTGCTGTTACAATATGCAATGAACTATTTTTTAACCAAATGTTTCAGAAAACATTGAAACACTTAATCTAAGGTTGTGGTGTGTTCTCCAGGACAAAAGGTCAAGAGCAAGGTTTATATGTCTATTTAAATGATGCAATTTAACTCAACCAGAAGTTACAGTCTGATTGATAGTAGGAAAAATATCAAGAAACTTAGAATTGAATATGTCTAATAGTTTATGAAATATGAGAAAAAATAGAATTGTTCTACTCAGGTTATACTGAATCCAGAAAGTATGCTTTGCAAATCAAGAAAGTTTTCTTCTAATACATATTTACTTTATATTTTTCATACATTTTCTTATGTATCACTGGATGTGGGTATTCAGTGCCACTGGAAATTATCCTCACCAGAATATCATAACCTGTCCTCTGGGTTGTTCATTCAAAACTAGCCTAAAAAAAGGAGACAACACAAGAAATTCTAATGTGCCTTTCTAGATGCAAAAGGTTTAATAAATCCAGGGAAGCCTACTTCATATTATTCTCAGAGAGGAGTCAAATTACTGCTTTTTTATGAGACTATCATTTTCTTTTCTCCATAGGGCTGAGTAACCCACTGGAAGGAAATTAATCACATGTTTTAAAATCACCCAAATCTTTGAATACATTTGTGTTTTTATTCTGTCATTTCTATAAACAGTACAAATTAAATAAATTATTTTTTGAAGATTGCTTCAGGACAATTTGGCAAAATTAAGAGAAATATTATTCAACCACCAATATATTTATACACTTACACCAAACCCACATAAATGGAAAGTTACTCTTTAACTTCAGAAAGCTTTTGATCCTGCCCCTAATATTTACCAAAATTTTACTCTAACACTAAGTGCCTCTTTATTGTAGCTTAAAATTATTCTAAGGTTTTGAATTAACTGCATTACTTTCCATTGGAAACAAGGTTCCTATTTTTGGCACAAGATTTTTCTCAACCATTTAAAGAAAAATGTCCTCTGTTTAAAGCCTGTCTCCTTCACAAGTTTTGTTTTATCTGTTTGAGTGTACTTATATTTTCTTTTTCTATCAGCACATGAGGTTTACAGCAAATCCAGAAACCTTTGGGACAAGTGATCTCTATTTTCCTTAATATGTCTCCAAATTGTCTCTGTTGTGTTAGACAAAATATTTATGTCTGTTTCCTTGGTATACTTGATATCATCAGAGACACTGATTTATTTTGAATACAGTGTCTAAATTCTATTTTCAAGTCTCAGAATTCTAAGATCATACCAGCTTTTAGCAGATAGATACCTCCTTTTTTTTTCCCACTCACTTACGTGAACTGGAAGAAAAATGTATATGCATGTTTTTCTACTTGTTTCATTATTTTAGCAATTTAATGTAACTTGTATGTTGTATAGAAAAAAATAAAAATATAAGTATAGAAAAATATAAGTATAGAAAAAAATATACTGACAATTTCATAAAAAACTAAGCTTACCCAGTGTTGTGTCAATAGATACAGAACATTTGAAGGCAAAATAAATCTCCAGTAATAACAGTGAATATCTTACTCAGGTGGATACTCAATGATGCAGATGATGTTGTGCAGCTTTTGTATTAAGGTTGAATACCTTTCCAAAGGTTTTGAAAATAAATGTTAAATTTGATGAAGTTTACTCTACACTACATGAGAGATACTATTTTATATGAGAAATTACAGTAGAAAAATAATGTATCTTCTAATTAAAATCTTTGAGAATAAGCAGTGTTCACTTTGCCATACATGTGCAACAATACTGAATGTTGTTGACCGAGAAGGCAGTGCAACGTAGTTGGAGTTTAGATATTCCCTAGTAAGTCAGCTGCACTCAGCTTCTCCAGTATCTTGAGCAGATATTGCAGATGGACTCTATATTGAATGGTGTAAGAAAAAGGTAAGTGACAGCAATCACCACGGAACATCAGAATTCAGATTTGCTAGACAAAAGGAAAACAGGCCTGAAAATCAGCCTTATTTCAGCTACAATAGACTTAAGTCCCCATGTGTTTTCTGTATTTTCACATTCTGAATGATCATCTGAAGTAAATACACTGCTATATACCTGATATACTGCTCACACAGGTTCATATTTATATTTTATGATCCTTTTTTATCCAATTTTTATGCTACAGGTTAGACATTGCCATTGAAAAGTCCCAGCTACAGAACTGACTGTTGATAGCAAATAAAAGCAGTTCAGCTGTGCTGTACACATTTTTATCATGCATGGTAGTGAAATAGATGGGCAGCTCTGCACGGACAGTTTAGCCCACCACAAATGAGAGAAATAGTCGAGGGAAGTATTCTACTACCTTAACACCTCAACGTTCCAGGAAATGTTTTCTTCCTTCTTTCTTCCTAAAAGTTCAGTGTATTCCCTCCCTTCCCATTTTTTTTTTAAAGCTCATATTACCTATGCCTCAGTTCTTGCCTGTCAGAAACTTCAGCAGTGCATGTTGGAAGTAGTTCCGTCAGCTGAAAGTTCACAAGAAAATATTCAACAGTGGATTGCTCTTATTTACACAAGATATTATGGGCAGAAAGGTGAAATCTTCAGCCCTTACTGGAATTGAATAGTTCTTCAACATCTACATCATCTGTGCCTTTTTCTTACCAAGCACTGAGGAAATGGATTTAGTGAGACTTTCAAACATTCTAAAATTCTAAAAATCCTTATATTGTCTTGTAGATCCTATTACAATACACTGGAAGTTTATGAACTTCTTAGGAATACTGTTGATCACCAAAAAATTCTGTTTCCTTCTGGTGGCAGTGCCTTAATCTGAGAGACTGCAAAAGAAAACAATGATGACAACAACAACAAAATGCACCAACAACATGTATATATATATATTAAAAAAATTATTAATTCCCTCAAATGGGTCTGAAACAAAACTACAGATTCCAATCCCCTCAAAACACTGAGATGTGGAGTCTAAGCCTGTCTGCAAGCTTTCATTGCAATCTCCATTAGAAAAGACATTCCTAAATGTCAGAAGCATTTGATTGTTTCGTTATGAATCCCATCAAGGAGATCTAAGGCTGCAGATCTTGGAGTGGGTGAGACACGGAGAATGGTCATGAGTACATAGCTGATGTGAACAAGTGTACAGATAAGGATTGCATTCATTGGGATGAACAAGATATTGCAACCATTCACACAGGTAGCACCAGTGCTGTGGTATGTGGTCCCATAGTCAGTGAAATAGTTGGGTCTGTGGGGCTTCTTCAGTTAAACTATGGGTATTAAATTAGGGATGCCTCCATATAGCCATAGCATCTGCAAGAAGCCGTGAAGTTTCTTTCAGCTGTTCTTTGTTTTAGCTTTACCATTTTCCTCTCAGTGTCCTCTTGACCATGTATTTGGCTTTGGTCTGTATTTTAACCTCTTCTAAATTCTCATCTTCATTCATCAGTAGAATAATAATCCAGCCAAGAATCTAAATATTTCTTATATGAGATTGTTTGGATGAATATATTTTGTATGAAATGCCCAGGGATAAGATTTTTTATTCTTTCAGCTAAATCTGAAATAAATAACTACAGCATACATCACTGCATTGGTTTGAAATATAGATATATAGGCCAATACATATACTTATTTTTTTCTCCCCCAAAGTTACCTGAGCCTTCTATCTATTCCAGGCTGGACAGTTATTTGGCCTGTAAAATATTCTGAGTGAAATCCTGACCCATTGAAACCACTGGCCTAAATCACAGAGTTCAAATTCCATGTTTGCTTTCTTTTATTTCACATTAAGAGGTTTTAAGAAATCTAAATTA
This sequence comes from Anser anser, assembly GCF_964211835.1. Taxonomy (NCBI): domain Eukaryota; kingdom Metazoa; phylum Chordata; class Aves; order Anseriformes; family Anatidae; genus Anser; species Anser anser. The sequence goes on along the minus strand of NC_139725.1, from coordinate 25,745,870 downwards.
TATCATAACATTGACTATGTGGCATCCCTCTTAAATTCCTTATTAGAATATATGCTTTATTTGCTTGCCATAGTATGTAGAATTTATCCTTTATTTATACACTGGTATAATTTTGTTACTAAGAGATTACTTTTTTTCAGGCTTGTAGTAACCAGGAGAGATATACAGGTCAACAGATTAAATGAAAAGATTCAGGGGAGAGAATTAGCCAAAGCTAAGATTCCTCTCAGGGTGGGTGGAGAACAACAGATAGGTGCAGGGAGCAGGACTATTTAAGACTACTTATTTTATCTATTTGTGAATACCACTACAATAAAAAGACCTCACTGAAAGAGTATCTCCAATGTATTTTGACTGAAGTTTGGAGCCAAATGACAAAAGGTGCACAAAAGTGCTTGTATTCTCTGATTTCGAAGTCACTCAGAGAAATATGGTAGTATTCCTTGTTCCTGTCTCAAGTCGCAAGATAAAAAAAATCATAAACATTGTGCTTTGAAATTTCAATTCAGGCAACTGAAACAAAAGGCAGAAAATTGCAGCACTATGTGTAATAACTAAACCTCTTGTTACATGCTGCTGTATTAAATATAAAACATTTTCATTTCCTTTGTATACAAAATTCAATAGGACCTGAAAAAGGGGTCAACCAAGTACTGTGACTCCCACTATAAAATGTGAGTGGTGCTAATATTCCTTTTTCAACTCTCATGTGACTGCAAATAACCAAACAGATAAAATATAGCTTTCATAAAACTGGAGGTTTGGTAGAGAATTAGCATGAGAGTTGTGCAGGCGACTTGCAAACGGAAGCCTGGCCAAGAGCTCAGATTTATGCTATGAAATTTAAATGGTTTTCTCCTGAGGTTTTCTTGAAAATATCACTGCATGTGGTCATGTTGGTTTACTGGCACATTTTCCTGGGATTGTTTTCAAAGTGAGGGGGGGAGGAGGAGGAGGAGGAGAAAGAAGTCTGTTCCTTTAAGACACACATAACTATCAGAGCATTAGGAAAGCATATGAAAAAAAATATGTTATAAACAGCACAAATTGGAATTTTAAACATTCAGGCATATCCACATTTGGACTAAGGAATATTTATGGAAATATGGGAAACATTGCCAAAGCAGGGTTGAAATTTTTATCTTATTTTAAGTGGACTGTTTACAGCGTCACAGATTTTATCTCCATAGATTTCAGCCATAATACACCAACACTAGAAAATTCAAAGGATCAAATATTCAATTCAAAGATAAGTTTATAGAGATTTTTTTTTTTTTTTGACCATCTGTTGGAGCTTCAGAGTGAATTCAGACATAGGTATTTTAGCAGTCAAACAATGTTATTCCTGGTACATCCAGTACAGTTTTTGTAATTCAGAAACAAGAGATCACAGACTGAAATCAAGGAGGAAGCTTATAAGCAATATAAGCCTATAAGCAATTCAAGCAGAATTTAATTACACAAAGGGTAGCTGAATTATGGAACACATTGCTGAAGGCAGCAATAGATGCACGAATTATAAATCAGTTCAAGAAAGAGCTCAGAGAAAGGAAATCAAAAAGTAAAACAAATCAGTCCTTTTAAAAACATCCCAGGGTTAAATGGGGCAGGCCACAGTGGACTCCACAGTCAAGCCCTTTTCCTTTAAATGTTCCAGTGTTTCCTAAGGAAGAAACTAAATAGTCTTTCCATTGATTTCCATAATGGCTGTAGTTAAGTACCAAAAATACATGAGTGTGGCTTTTGTACCTCACCTGTGCTTACAGAATTCTGTTGCATTTCCTTTTATTTCAAACTCCATTTACACTAGTACTGTTTTACATGACTCTGGCAATATAAAGCAACCATGAAGTAAGTGTAAATATGATTTATGCTCCCTTTACACTAGCAAAGTGATGTATAGTGTCCTTAGGGAACGTGAGAATCATGCCTAGTGTGTGTGAAACAGGCAAACTTTGTTTAATTATATTTAACAAGCACATTTCTATTTAATGTTTTTTGATATCATTTTAAGATTCATATTTGTTTCTTTACCTTAAAGTAGACTAAGAGCATTGAATTCAGTGTTCTCAGTGTATTAATATTTTTATTAATCTTATATATATCAACGGTGATGTTTTATGCCTACACATCTAAACAGGTCACTCTTAATAGATCTCTATTAATTTGTCTTATCTGTAATATTTGCAGTCATAGAAATATTAAATGTAGAAAGAGATAAGTGAAGTAATGATTACTCAATATGATTACAGTTGCATTATTTTGATATCAAAACTGGAGCAGTTCAAGGATGATTACTGCATAATTGATCAAGTACCCTAACAAATCCTTCACATAATTGCAATGTTGGTCTTCAGGTTGATTAAACAGAAAGAAAGAAGTAAAACTGTCCTTTGCCTGAGAGAAAAGTCTTCTGAAAATTAGTTTGCCTAATTTGAACGTACGCTTACAATAATTTTACGAAAAAAAAAAAAGGTGAAAAACTAGGTACATATATTTTTCTACAAGTATATTCACAATTTTTTGAATGTTGGCTGTGGGAGAGATTGTGGCTGAAGCCAGTATTAATTTACGCTCTGGGCATAACATGTATTGTTCAGTTGTTTGAATGTCAGCATGGAAAGAAGCCTTTGTGGCACTGTTATTGCCTACACCTTTTGTTAAAAATGTTACAGTTTGATGTCTGAACTCTGGTGTAAAAAAACAGAATCAAGTGCTTGAAAAATTAAAACTTAAGCTTTTTCTTTTTCTTTTTTTTTCCCAATGATTTTTAAGGTACTTCCATAAAGATTTAAGATGCTGACACTACAATGACTGGAATATCCATTATGTATGCAGTAATCTTGTACTGCACATTTGGGATGTTATTATCATCAGTACTGATCCTTATAGTTCCTGTGGCATTCAGAAACTGGGGTGCTCAGTGTCTCAGAAACACAGGTCTTTAATTCTATCCCTGGACAAAATGTGTCCACATATGTCTGCAATATAACTGAAGTCAGTGAAGTAAAAAATGGTTTTAGGACCAGTTCTTTAGAAATGGGGTGCATTGTCCTAGATGGTACCAAACTGTAGAAGTTAAATTTAATTATTCTGTTTTATTTAGTTTGAGAAGCTATTTATGAATATTTGATGTTTAGTTTTTATTTAAGCATACAGAAAAAAATCTAAAAGCCTTTATTTATTTATTTATTTATTTATAGCAGTTATTGATTCCAAAATGGAAACTCTCTGATTGAAACAAACAAAATCATAATATATAATAACTGGCATTAAAACTAAAATGGAAGATCGGATTTAAAGTGGATGTGCATGGCAGACGTGGTTTATGCTTTTTAACGTTTTTTTATTATTTTTATTTTTTTTCCACATCAAAAAGAAATAAAAGATTAAAAAAACATAGAAAAGTAAATAAAAGTGAAGAAACTGCTGATGTGGCTATACATGAGGAATACCATTTAGATATATGCATGGGAGACAAAGAAATTTATATAAGCTGCTGCCTGTATCTTCCCACCCAGCAGTTATGTTAAAAAAAAAAAAAGTGCAATTGCTTTAACATTATTTTGCAGAAGCATTTTTTTCCTTCTCTCCTATTGATTTACACCTTCTCACTTTCCTTACCCTTGTCAAAACTTCATGCATGCCTCCTAAGCACAGGAACAGAAATCAGCCTTGTCTTGTTTTGACTGCCACTGCTTTGTGATCTTAAATGGTCCCTCAACCCTTTTGTCAATATTTATTGATGGGATCCACAGGCGCTCTGAGTGATCCCACTCTTGAGGGGCATAAACCAATGGCAAGCTGGGAAGGGAGGGAAAGGGGGGCCTGCTCCAGGCAAAACTGGTTAGGAAATATCAGAAAGCTCAGGAGCCATTGACAAAATGTCAAACATTTCAAATCCTTGATTGTTTCTCTTGCTAATGCCATGCTAAACAGAACCATTAATTTGACCCTAAAGCAGAAACAGGTACATATACATATATGTACAACACATGCATCTGCCCACCTCCATGCACGCAAACACACACAAGTACTCTGCGGGGAAATTAAGCAACGCCAATGAAACCATGTACAGAGAAAGTTCTTGGATAAATTAACAGTGCAATTACATTACATGACATGCCACAAGATGGATGAGGAAAACTTGGCTGGTATTATGTTCTGTTTTCAAATTGCAATTTATTTGAGGGTTTTAATGGATGCCTTATTAAAACATCTTAGCATTGGTCAGGTTTCAGCATATGTCAGAGTAGCCCATGATTGATGACACCCTCTGCTGCTTCCCTTGCACATTTGCAGGGAATTTAAGCAAAGAGGGAATGAACAGAGCCTCAGATTTGTATTGATCGTGTGAAGGTGCACTGCCTGAGAGCACAGTCTAATAACATTCTCTTAGCTGAACTGCCTCACATGAAGGCATTTATTACAAGAACTAAAATGTTATATTGCTCGGGATAAAAGAGCATTGTACAAACAAAAGAGTAAGCAACGGACAAGAAAGGGAAGGATAGAAAATGGAAAGAAATACAAATGCATAAATTTAAGCAATGAAGTGTTATTATCTCTTAAGAGCATACTTTACACAGCCAGAAGAATGATGAATTTAAGTGTTTTCTATGTGTGCATAAAATGGAGTTTTCTGAGGAAAAACTGGACACAGTGATTTGTCTCTCCCACTTTTTTTTTTTTTTATCCATTTCATTTAGATGAGATCCTGTAATTATATTGGTAGCAATGATGGTGGAGATCAAAGCTAAACACAATTAGGATTCTGAACATCAGAATGGATAGCTTAACATTAATCATTTGACCATCCAATGTCTTTCTTCATCACTTTAAGTACTATATACCGTAGTTAATCGATCTGACTGTCACCCATTTGATAAGCGAAAAGCACTTGTACCTAACCACCGTAAATCTTAAAGAATCCCCCACGCTTCTATACGGCAGATTCTTGATACACTGGGATTAGATCCTCGTAATGTAAGAAACATTTCATCTTATGCTGTGAGAGATTTGTAAACTATCTGATTGAAAAACGGGAAATTTCCATGATCTCAAGCTGCAAATGCACTGTTGGATTTTACCTCCCAAAACAGTCTTTTAAAGAAATCCACATAAGTACTTCATCACATCAGCAATCTTTGGTTAACTGATACATTTTTTTTCATTGTAAATGGAGTCAAGCTGAAGGTAAAGTGAGATAATCAACTACAGATGAGGTAGAGTAGAAATACTCTTGCCCCTAGGTACCTCAAAAACACAATACAGATTACAAATAAAAATTCAAGTTGGGCATTAGAGCCCAATTCTTTCAGATGCTGAGTACTTGTCAGTACCACTACTTTAGCTGTATTCCATTCACTTTGACTTTCTCTTGGCCTGGAGGAAGCACTCAGCATCATCCATGATCACACCTTCAGTGCATCCAAAACACTCCCCAAATATCTATGCTTGGGGCTTGGTTAAGTACTGTATCATCTCTCTCATCACTGCCTCTGGCTGTTTGCAACTCTGATACCATTCCAGTTTCAATTCCAGGCCTAAAAGATTATTTGTTTGACCTGCCTTGCTCATCATTATCTGAGCTGCTAATTTTATTATTCTGTTAGCACCCTGGGCTGCATGGTATAAAGTGACACTATAAAAGTGTAGTTTGATTATATTGGAATCATTCAGCTTCACAGGCTCAGCAAACAAAATGCAGCACTCCCACCCACATTGCTGTGGTAGCAAGGAAGAGGCAGTAAAGAAAAGGGGGAAGGGTGGGTAAAAGCTGTAAGAACGATGAACAGGAATAAAAATGCCAGTGTGGTTGAGGCTCTTTACAGATACTCACAGAGATGGGCAGATTTCCTATGAGGCTTTCTGAGTGATCCTGTAGTCAAAACAGTTTTAAAGAAATAATATTAATAATAACTGAAAACAACAATAACAAAACAGTAACAAAAAAAAATACAAACGATCAGAAATCTGCGAAGGTTGTGCTGACTAGAAAAGTCAGAAATATATAAGTCTCTAGGTCTTTGGATTAACTTATAAAAAGATGACTAGGACAGCTTAGAAACCTTGGTCAGAGTATGAGGCTTAATTTGAATTTAGAGAACTTGTTTTGCTTTTGCTGTTTGCTGTTCAGTGTTCTCACTTATTTTTGCCACAGCTTCACTGCCTTCTCCTTTTTCTTAGACATCTTTAATTAAATGGGCTCCTTAAACAGTTAAATCACAACTTACTTTTTTACGTTTAGTTTAAATATGAACAGGGACCTTTAACATTTCCAAAATTTAACATTATTTCATCCTTTGAGGTATTGGCTTCAGAATAATTACTGGATCCTCCAGCTTTTCTTTCTGAGATTTTTGTCTTTCCTTCACTCCTTGTCCTTTATTTTCTAACTAACCAAACAGACTTGAACTTCTGAAAGGAAAAAAGCTAAATTCTAACTTTTAAACTTTGTAGTCCATACTATTCTTGATACTGAAGACCTGATGTTTGTTTTATTGTTGGAGAAACACTAAAATAGCTGCCTTATGTTGCAGACATTGTATAGCATAGGAAAATGGCTTCTGAAGCAGAAGAGTTCACACACTTATTCTAGAAAACTTACCTTTGTGATTAGCCTTCTGTGACTATTTTAGATTAGTATATGTTATGTGAGCAAGCCATGCATAGGTAACCTAACCAACCATAAACCTGATCGTGATCCTCAAAACAATTCCATACTGAGAAGCATTGTCTTCAAATATTTTCTGAATAACATAATTCAATTTCAACTGTTTTTATGTAAATGAAAGAAAAGAGACATTGAATGTTAATCAACATTGACTTTCTCATTCATAAGAATTGAAAATCTCATACTAAGTGTACTTCAGAAGATGCAGCTCCAGTAACTTTAATTCTGGCAAGTCACATTGTTCTCAGCTTCTTGATTAGAAGCAGTAGCTATGTCTATTATAGCTAAGATAAATAAACAGATCTTTTCTGGCTGTTTAGTGCACAAATGCAGCCTCCTAACCCTCAACATCAAAAGGTCAAAAACTGCAAAACCTAGTCCATTAACCTTTGTAAATGGTTGTGATATTAAAAACTGACTCTCAATATCCAAGGGTCATGATCTAGTGCAATAACCATCAGCAATAAAGAGTTATGACTATAGTACATTATCCATCTATAAAATGGCCATTTATGACACCAGCACATTGGCTATCTAACAGGAATGGACCACCCACTTCTAAGAATCATTACACACTTTCAATTATGGTGTTATGATATAAGTCAAGAAAACATTAAGTTTTAAAACAGAGCACAGAACTACTTTCTGTGTATTTACCAAAACAGAGGAAGAACCCACTCTAGAAAATAGCAGTTTAAAAGATTTTGCCAGTCTAGTACTGGCACAACATAGAAATTTCAGATGTAATTAGATATCACTTAATTAATGGAGATCTATAGATAGGTAGATACTTATCAAGATTCAGAGAGGCTCTTTTAAGATAAGGGTTAGCTATTTTGTGCTTGTAGCAACATTACCTTGTTGTTAAACAGAGCAGTAGCTCTCCAAGCAAAGCAAGGAGTTTGAGAAAATTGCTGAAAGCAAAAGCCACCAAAATCACCCATCTGATGATCAGTAAAAAGTGGTGGCATCAAACAGAAATAGCAAGAAGTACAACCACACTTGCAATGGTGTAAGTATCTTTTAAATTAAATAAATTCTCTCTTTGGTGAAAGAATATGATAAACAAATGTGATGATCTATTAGAACATTAAAAAATGTTCAGAACTGGTCAAAAATAAATATTTTTGCTGCATTATATTTATATATGTACAAATATGTATAGATGGCTAGAAAACTTTTTTCATTTGTACAATGTCTGTTTAAATTGCTATGATGTCTTTTACGGAGAAACTTAGTCCAGTGAGTTATTTAATCAATCACTAAAACTTTGATGATACATTAGCTTGGAAGACCTGCAAAAATCCAACCCACTCTCCCTTTTAGAGAGCAGCTGGTCTTACTAATTAAAATGGAAAAACTCCATCCATCTTCATTTGCAGAGAAGTCACCCAGACAGAGACGTAACTTCAGCACCCTATTGTAGTTTCACAAAATATCTGAAAGGGCCAGAGAGGAAGTAGAAATTATCCATTATTTCAATTCTGACAACAGACATGGAGAAACCTTTTAATTGTAATTAGATGTGAGGGGTTATCAAAGCTAAAAGCAAGTAGCATACCAATTTTGTTTAGTCTTTCTTTCCTCTACATTTAATGAATAATTTAAGTGGAGTCAACAACTCCCTTGCAGAAATAGAATTAACTACACCTACATGGTCTTACCATTTTGTTCCATTCACTGAAAAGTAAAGAAATGCATGGACATGAAAATATAATGCAGATTTTAAGAGTCATTATTCATTTAAGCTTTTGCCAGATAGTGTTTTTGTTTTTCTTTGTTGTTGTTCTTGTTGTTGTTCTGTTTTCCTGTAGCTGGTAGTAATAATAACAAAATCTCAGCCAGAAGATTACTTCTGTACTTTTTCTTGCTTCTCTTCCACCAATGACCTTTTAAATTGTTTTTGCTATGAAAACAAAAGAAATACGGAGAAACATGGGGAACTAACCAGGTTTATTTACCTACTGATATATGACTAGGTTCAGCATGGAACCGGACATTACAACCCAGAAGTATAACATTTACTCATAAAGTGGTTTAGATGAAAATTATCTACATTTGGCTAATGTTGCTTGCAAAGAGCAGAGAAGTGGTAGGAGACGGCACCCCTGAGCAGTACTCTGGAGATAGTGATACACTATGATACTGAATAGGAAAAAAGTAAGCTGCAATTCTGCTTAAAGACTTCCTATTCTGAAAACTCTGTGCATATAGAGTTGCATGAATAGCATCTACTTTTGTCTCTTCCAGGTCTTTCCCCAGCATAGTCCCTGAAGGCAGAGGTCACTGGAACATGCATCCTCTTACAGCAGTGGAGGCCAGCTCATCTTCTGTTCTCCAGTCTTTTGTATTAAAAGGGAAAGAATAGAGTGTATAGCACATTGAGTTCAAACAGTGGCCACAAAGAAAAGATCTTATTAATGAGATTTGATAGAGAAGCTTTTTACCAGCTGAACACCTCATTTTCAATGGGCTTAACAGCTGGCAAGCTCCGAAGGATGCTTTAGAGCATCTTTACTATTCTCCCTGTGCAACAGCTCCCTGCCAGGCTGGGCCAGCCTATGGTCAGTGTGCCAGATCTCCTTCATTAAGAGATGCTAAAACACCACTCGTCAGAATCTGCCTTCTACTACAACGATTAATATAATAAAAATGTTAAAACACATCTTTGTTTCAGATGTTGTGATCTTTCCAGAGATGAGCTATTTTCACTGGATGCATCCTGACAGCTTTTGCCCTAATTCAAGTGCACCAAGACAAGCATATGTGAATAAATTTTGTCATGATACATGTGCACAGGGTGCACAAACAAATTTCTTTGGGAATTTTCTACATTTCATACGCAGGTTGGCTTTGTAACCTTACTCCATTTTAAATATACTCTTCTCTGAAAAATATTCTTCTTTTCCCTGCTTCCTGCTTTTTTTCCAGTGCTTCATTTTATTAGCATTATTGAAATGTGGAAAAATAAAATTATCTTTTATTCTAAAATATCAGGTCCGGAAATAAATAAACTATATCTATTAATTTTAAGCTGGAAAAAAAATACAACTCTTCCTTGAATATTTTTCTATTACAGAATTATAAATATCCAAATGTTGACCAAATGAATGATTAGACATTACAGATTTTGTGTTCTGGTGTATTTTTTTTTTTTACCAGTTTATAGGCAAGAAGGATCATAAAGTCCATTGTATGATCTACCTAAACTAGCAGCCATTCAGTTGCTTAAGTTATATGAGTTGCTTAAGTATCTCATTGATGATAGGTTGTATTGCTCCATAACAGAGACCCTCCTCATTCTGAAAGAATATGAGCTGGAGGTATTAATATGAATCAGTTAAGTTATCACTCTAATCCTGGCCTGAACAAGCCGTGATGCTGTTGTGTCTTTGGACATTTAAGGCTTGTGTTTTCAAAATAGAGTAGTTTGGGTGATTTAATATATAAAAGCACACCCCGATATCAAATTCAGCTGCAGCTATTGTGCACATGGACATTTTTAAAAGCATAGACTTAACATTTTTTGTTCTCTCAAAATATTCACAGGAAAATCTTGCTGAGTTTATTAAATTCTTGAGATACATTAAGTCATGTCCAGCCAGCACATTTGACCTGTAATGTGAATTCTTTACTGAAAAGGTAGAAGATAACTGACTTTGTCTATTTCATTCACAACATTTTACTCTGCACAGCCACACTTCTCAGCAGTATGGCTGTGAAAGCTGCAGATCAGGACCATAAGTATTCAGTAATTACTCCTAACCTTTTGCTCTGTGTCTTTATTTAGTTGAAAGGAGATTATTTTTTATGCTAATATTGCAAATTAGGAATTGTAATCCTTTAAATGTCACTGAGGAAGTGGTAACATTTGAACACCACCACCAAAATCTCAGAGACAATTAGTAGTTTGCTGAAATATGATTTGACAGGTGGAGTAAAAACAACTGGCAAATGATTATTGAGTATATAGTACTGCATAATGGACCTTCAGCTAGGTATAATAATCAGATATATTCCATGGCATGCTCTGTCAAGAAAGCTCTTAAGATTATTTCCATAAAGGATAGGGTAGGCAATTGTGTCAGGAGGTTCCTGAGACTTATGTATTCAGTCATGGCACAAGCAACAGAACTGATCACACTAAAAGATTAAACATAGGTAAGGGAGCTGAATAAATGTTGATGCTTCACATAGAAAAGCTACATTTCAAATTATTTCTGTGAAGTTATTTTCCTAACTGCTAAAAGTGTCAAATTTTATTAGCACCCATCAGATCAAATTTTGAAAATAAATTACAATTACTTCTCATGTAAAGAGCTAAGTGCATTAGAAGAGCCCAAACATTCAAGTACAAAATGCAGCCAAAAAGGAAAAACTATATGATCTTTCAATTCCAAGAAATACATACGCCTCAGCAAATCAATTATTGTTTTTATAAATCTGTTATATATCGTTAATGTTTACAATTAATAAATTAGGGTTTAACTTGACAAGGTCAAAGCTTCATTGCCATTCCTTAAGGTTTTTACTGTATGGGACATTCTGATAGTTATTTAGAAAATCCAGCCTAAAATTATGGTATATTCAGTTGAGATATTAATATCATATTTACAAATTAAACAGGGTCTGCTTTGCTCAAATAAGATGCATTTTTGGTATTTTAATCTATTTTTAATTTAGAAATAATCATGATAAGAAATAAACAATCAAAAATGGTAGCAAAGATATATTCTCATAAAGCATCTTAACATAATAAGTAAATAAAAAAATATGAAGATTCTTTTATTACCAAACTCTGGCTTCCATTTGTGAGCAGGTAATTTCAGGCCTTTGATTACTTTGTATAACATGTGGCTGTCAGAAAGCATTTTTATTGTGCTTAGTGCTGTACTAAACTGGGAGAAAAATCTGCTTTGTGACCTTATGCAAATTTGCTTGTGACTAAGCAGGAACATGTATTAAATAACATCCTTGCTCATCAGTACTTATTCAAAGTTCAAGATTCTTCTTCCTTCACACAAAGTCTAGATATGAAACAAACCTTAGACAAAATGCTAGGGTCTTTCTCAGGGGGAAATTGCTGCAATACCATATAGAAGATGTACTCTGGAAACCTGGTATATCCCTAGCAGACTCTCTTATCTCCCACCTTGTACTCCAAGAGTTGAATGTTACACTTTCCATTTTATTTTATTTGGATGTACCAAGAGTATCTTCTGCTTTTATGTGTCTCTTTATTTTATTGATCCTCTCTGCACTCTTAAAAATAATGGGCTTTTAGAATCCCAGCGCTACTAAAATTTATCTTTCTCACTTTCTTGCTCGTTCCTTTTTAAAACACACACATTTAGCGGATAACCTTTTACATGATCATATGTGATCAGCCAATTGCTAACACCAAAAACCAATCCTGTCTATTAGAGTTTACTTTGTTAAAAAAGGGTATACACACAGTTACACACTGCTTGTTGTCTCCCTGTTACCAGGCTACTCATTAACTATTTTACTGAAATCTTTGTTGGCGTAACATTGTGTGATAGGCATGTATGTCCTCCTCATGCTGGTGAATTAAAATTCAGCTTTCAGTGAATAAGATAAATTGCCCATTTAACCAAAGCTGGATTCATTCTATTATTGGGGCAGGGGAGGAGGGAGTGGGGGATGCTGGAGGGCCGAAGGTGGGAAAAGCAAGGGGCAGAGTGCCAGTTAGGCTGCAGTATTCGGTTACACGTGAAATGATTTGTAATTCTGAGTAATCACTTAGGACAAGCCCTTGCACCATTTTATCTATACATGACTCTAGGCCAAAGTCAATACTCATAGTAAAATAATGAGATGAAACTAACTGAGCCCTTTTATTAATGCTCCAAGGAGCAAATCTGATGCTTGAGCTTCTCCCATGGAAACTATCCACTTCTTCCTCAAAATGAACAAGTGGGTCATGGTGTCCAGTAGTAACCAGGGCTCTTCCCAAAAAAACAGGGAAAAATCTGCTCTCTTATCTGTGCACCATATCATGCTTTGCCCAGCTGTAGGTGGAGGCATATGAATTTTGCATTACCTGTAGGCTCATTAGAGAAATCTATCTCTCTCCTAATAGTTTTTCCTGACATGGTGAGAGGAAAAAAAAAAATCACACAAAGTAAAATAGGAAAAAAAAAAGTAAAAAAAAAAAGTACTCTGTTTGAGATAAGTGTTTTTATTCTTGCTACTGCCAACACTATGAAACAAATCAACTACACTAGGAACACCAAGGCAATGTAAGGAGAGGAGCATTCACTGTTGTTTTCAGTTTAGGCATGTCATACCAGGAAGCTTTTCATACTGCAGCAATTGGCCAGTTTGTTTACAACACCATAAGGAAATATTCTTTGCCCTTGTTTAATTCTTCTGTGACTGCTCATGATGTCAGATCCTACTGCATCAGTAGTCTTTTGCCCTGGAACATTCAGTCCCTTACCCATGGCTTTGTAACTCCCATTCTACTACAACTTTCTGTGTAGCTTTCAGTCTTTCATGTCTGAAAGTTGTTTAGAAAGTTTCAGGTAAATTTTGCTTTGGTCTTACTTCTAGATTTTCATTTTTTCAGGAAATTCCTAAATATTAATTTTTGTTTTGAACCAAAAGTACCATTCAAATATTGAAATTTTCTATGTAGACAGATTAATTTTGGCTTTAAGTGTGGAGGTAATCAGAGCACTGCATTGGTTACTACCAGTTCATACCTTTTCTGGGCCATGTAATTTCCAGAAATACTAATATAAAATCGAAAGATGACTTAAGCTTAGCTAGGTCAGCTGTAGGCTAATAATTTTCACAGAAAACAGTGCAGCTCAGCTAATACCTGGTCCCTTGTTAGCTGTGGTAATTAATTTTGCACGTAAGGAGAATGTCATTTTGTACCTTGACTATTGGATACACTACAGGTAGCCTTCTTAATTAGATCCATCATGGATCCCATTTTACGTTGCACTAGCTGTGCACTGGAACTGACTGTAAGCATTTATACCACCCTTTTCACAGAATCACAGAACAGTTAAGACTGGCAAAGATCTCCAGAGGTAATCTGGTCCAATGCCCCTGCTTAAGCAGGGTCACCTAGAGCAGGTTGTCCAGGACCATGTCCAGGTGACTTTTGAATATCTTGAAGGAGGGAGGCTCCACAACCTCTCTGGGCAACCTGTGCCAGTGCTCATTCACTGTCACAATAAGGTGCTTCCTGATATTCAATCAAAAAGTCCTTTGTTTCAGTTTGTGCCCACTACCTCTTGTCCTAGCACTGGCCATTGCTGAAAAAAAGCCTGGCTCCACCTTCTTAGCGCCATTCCTTAAAGAATTTATGTATATTGGTAAGATTCCCCTGAGCCTTCTCATCTCCAGGCTGAACAGTCCCAGCTCTCTCAGCCTTTCTTCATAGGAGAAATGCTCTAGTCCCTTGATCATCTTCATGGCTTTGCACTGGACACTCTCCAGTATGTCCATGTCTCTCTTGTACTAAGGAGCCAGGAACTTGGCACAGTACCCAGTGCAGCTACTCCAGTTCTGAGTAGAGGGGAACGATCACTTCCCTTAGTCTGATGGGAGCTAATGCAGCTCAGGATACAGATCCATCAGGACAACCAGGCATTCCAGCTGGGTGGCCCCCAGCATGTACTGGTACATGAGGTTGTTCCTCTTCAGGTACAGGACTTTGCACTTCTTGTTGAACTTGATGAGGTTCCTGTCAGCCCATTTCTTCATCCTATTAATGTCCCTCTGAATGGAACAGGATCTTCTGACGTATGAGCAGCTCCTCCCTGTTTGTGTCGTCTGTGAACTTGCTGAGGGCACACTCTCTCCCATTAACCAGATCATTAATAAAGATGTTAAACAGGACTGGACCAAATATTGACTCCTGGGGTACACTGCTAGCTGCTGGCCTACAGAGTAGACTTTGATCCACTGATCACAACCCTCTGGGCCCGGCCATTCAGCCTGCCTTCTATCCACCTAAATATACTTTTTTAGCTGTAAGGCCCTTATTTGAGGCCCTTATTTCTATTCAGTGCCTGAAACGATTTTCATTGTAGATTCCTCCTATAATTCTGAATCATGCTCTGCGGAGAGGTGGACATTGTGTAGTTGATTTAAAAGTACACACAGAAGAATTAGCAAGGTTCCAGTAAATCCAAATGGATTCACCAACTCCACAGTCTGAATTCAAGGAAGTGAGGAATAGAAATCCAATGGATTCAACCTACTTTGTAACCTGGTTGTAGTCTAAATTAATTCTAATCAAAAGATTGCTAAATTAATCAGAATTAAAAATAAATTCATATTATTTGGGATGTCATTTTCACTGAATTTAATGTTGAGGTTATTTGCCTCTCATATAATTATTTTCACACTTATTTAATCAGAATTAGTTCCTCTACACATAGCTTTTTCTAATACTGTAGGTAAGAGAAGATTTTCATAAAATTATTTCAAAAAGTTATTTCATAGTTTGGAACTAAATGAAGGATGGACTACTTTGACAAGCATGATATATTTAATAAATACTTTGATAGTATATTTGCATTTTTAGGAAACGAACACTGTTTAAATATCCTTTTTTACTTATCAGAAGAATAGAAAGAAAATATGAAAGCACAATGGAACAACTTGTTTTGCAGAAGGTGGAGAGAAGCAGGCTTATAGGAAAGAAGTCAACATGCATCAAATAACTTTATCATGTAGCTTAAAACAAACAAAAACAACAACAACAAAAACTAAACAAGCCATGAAGCCTCGTAAAGCTTGCCCGGAAATCTACAACCTTTTGAAATCTGAGTTCCCCCTGAAATACAAATAGTCCTTGATAATGCTTTATAAAAATAAAGAAGTTTGCATGCTCTTATATCCAGGTGAAACACTAAAAAATAGATTGCACTTGTCTTTAGAGATAGCAAGTCTGTAAGTGCATGGTCTAACTTGATAACCAGAACGTTACCCCAAAGTGTTTCTATCTGAGGAAATCTTTCTCAAGCTTGAAAGAGGTGATTCCTTGTATATCTTCTATTAAGGAAATAGTGAGTAATTTAGTTGTCAGTAATTGAGTACCATGGAGTAAGAGCTGCTAAAAAACAAAACAAAACAAAAACAAACAAACAAACAAAAAAGCCCACCTGTCTTTATGAACTGTGTATGGTGAATTAAAATGACTGAATAGAAAATAGCAGTTAACTTCAGAAGGCTACTGAT